>NW_027103084.1:0-20000 GCF_040182565.1 Anser cygnoides
TCCGGGAGGCCATATTGTTTTCCCAGAGCATGCCGGGAGATGTAGTCTTCCGGCACTGGGCGTTTTTTGCTAATAATAATTTTTGTACTAATAACATAGGCTCAGGCAAGGATCTCAGTGAGGTAGCATTTTTATTCACGAGTGCAATGGCAGGTGTCCCACAAGCCACGTACTAGTTTATACAGTTTAACACAGTTTATATAAATTTTTTTTTTCCCTCTCGGTGACCAGGACCCTCCCCAGTTTCCCAATTGACCGGGTAATCCAGGTTCACAATCTATCTGGTTCTTCACAGAAAATACACAGCTGCTGGCCTGTTACAAGTCAATTTTCTTTTTTTCTTGACTGTTTTCCTCTTTGAGGTGGTAATGTTTCTTACACCGTGATTTCCACCCAATTGCTCTAAGGATTCTGGTTGTCTGCATTTTACAAGGTTGTCTGTGAAGCTTTCTTATCACTGCAAGCATATCTCAGTACCACCTTCCTTCCCTCTAAACGATGTAACTCTGTGCAAAAACATTTTTATTCCCACAACCTTGATCCCCTTACCCTAAAATCCTTATTCCCTTTAACCCTAACAACTCTAACCACAACCCTAACCCTTCATATCAACCCCCCAACGCTAATGACACTGACTAATGATCCAAACCCCAAACTGCCCCTAACCCCAGGCAACTGACAAAGAAACTGACACATAGCTGAAAACTACAAAAAAGGCAAAACCCTGGATACACACCCCAAATCACAAACACGTGACCAAAATGCTACAGAAAAGCCCCAGACGCAGGCCCCAAGCACTACAGCTAGGCCCCAGAAGCTCAAGACACATCCCAAAGCCAAAATGCAAGCCCCAAACGCTACAGAAAAGCCCCCAAACACCAGACGCAGGCTGCAGAAGTCTACAAGCAGGCCCCAACCACACCCGGATGCAGACCCCAACTGTCCACAAGCAGCTCCCAACCCCCCCCCATGAACTGGACCCCACCCCACCCAGATGCAGGCCCCAGCCCCAGCCCCCACGCCCCAGACTCTGGCCCCAAAGGTGTACAACCAGCTCCCAAATGTCCCCCTCAAAGGGAGGCTCCAAAGCCCGCCAGAAGACCCTAGAGTGTACAAGCAGCTCCCAACCCCCCCAGCACAGGCCCCAACCCCCCCCAGACACAGGCCCCAAAGGTGTCCAAGCAACTCCCCACCCTCCCCAGAGGCACACCCCAAAGGTGTACAAACAGCCCCAACCCCCCAAGACCCAGACCCCTACAGTGTACAAGCAGCTCCCACCCCCCCCCCGCAAGGCAGGCCCTAACAGTGTACAAGCAGCTCCCACCCCCCCCCCCCCAGACGCAGGCCCCACCAAAGGTGTACAAGCAGGCCCCTACAGTATACAAGCAGCTCACAACCACCCCCCCCAGAGGCAGGCCCCAACCCCCTCCAGATGCAAGCCCCAAAGGTGTACAAGCAGCTCCCAACCCCCTCCAGATGCAGATCCCTACATTGTACAAGCAGCTCCCAACACCTGCCCCCAAACGCAAGCCCATACTGTGTACAAGCAGCTCCCAACCCCCACAGATACAGATCCCTACATTGTAGGAGCAGCTTCCAACCCCCCCAGATGCAGGCCCTGACCCCCCCCCCCCAGCCACAGTCCCCAAAGGTGTACAAGCAACTCCCAACCCCCCCCCCCCCCAGATGCAAGCCCCAAAGGTGTACAAGCAGCTCCACACCCCCCCAAGTCACTGGCCCCAAAAGCCTAAATATATGCCAAGAAAGTATTAATGCAAGTGCCAAATGCTACAGACAGGCCCAAAAGCACAGGCCCCAGATGCTCGAGGCCGAGATGTAACTTGGCTTTCTGAATTACTGGAAAGCGGCTTTCATTCTCAGCGAGGTGTGCGCAGGCTAGACAGGATGGGGCTTCAGGCACCTCTTCACCTGTGGAAACACGCTGCCATCAGGCACTGCCATGCCAGACAAGCTTTTTCTGTTAAAACACCCTTCTCAGATGCCCTGTGGCATTCTAGTGACCTGCTTAGCTCCGATTCTAAAGACTAACGTCACAGCCCACCTTGCCTGTGGCACCTGATGAACAGAAGAGAAAGCAACCATACCGTTTGGAAACCGTCACTGCACGTGCTGCTCCTTGATGCTCTGTAACCTCTTCTCAAATCCTCAGCCACTTCTGTGTAGAGCCTGCCATGACACCTGAAAAGCAAAATGGATACCCTTCGCAGTCACCTTGCGCAACTTGGCCATTCCGCTCCAACCCCACTCACGACCAGCCTGCCCTTCTCGTGCTGCTCTTCAGAGTGCAGCTTGGCCCCTCTGAGTCTGTGCAAGGCACCTGCGAAAGAAAAAGAAAAGCATAGGCCGCGGCAGCATCCAAAGCCACAGCACAGCTAGGACAGGTACTCTCATCTGCTCCCTTACTCTGCCAACTCACCTGCCCTCGAGGCAGATGCTTCCATCTGCTCTCTTAAGCTCTTATATTTTAACATTGTATGTGGTTTGGTTTTTTAAGTTAAACAAGTTTAATTTAGAAAGTTATACATGTACTTAAACATCATGAATTATATTTACAAAACATCCTACCTTTATATCCAAAGTGATATCAAGAAATGCCTCATATGTATCCGAAACTGCTTTGCAATTCAAGCACTTCAGTGGAAGCAAAATATAAATGCTTAACAATACGTGGAGGAGACTAACTGTCCAAATTCAAGTTGTCGATAGATACTACTTTAGACAAGCTGCAGACTGCTTTACTACCGACAAAAGACACAGATCAGTTCTAAGGACAGGAATATTTTTAAACGTACCTCTTGATCTTAGAAATCCTCCAAATATTTGATGAATGATGGTGGTAGCTTGAGAAGATCTGTCCAATCTGGAAATAAATTATAATCAGACCTCAGAAGATTTAAGGCACACAGTTAACTCTTCAAAGAGTTTTATGAAAACCAAGGATGACGTAGACTTTCAGTTTTGATAGTAAATAAAGGACTACAAGGTGCTAGAGAACGTATAAAAGTGAATTTGTTTATGCTGACTTGGTGCTTCCATTCAAGCACGCTTCCTGCATAGCATCGACAGTATAGCGCAAGAACTCGTGTGCGTCTTCTTGACTGCCAAAATGGAAATGTTGTCCTATTCCTAAATAAGAAGATGATAGTATTTACCTCATTTAAAAATGAAATAATTCTCGTATTTCTAAAATCTCTCTTCTTTATAGTGTTAAAACCATTTATACACATCAAATAATTATTTGAAGATTACAAGATACTGAAAAAGAAACACATCTGAAGCCACTTACGACTGAGGTTATTGATAACACGCGTAGGCTCGATAGCATCAACAGTGCAACGCAGGGCCTGGTTAATGTGAGTCTCCATCATGCACATCATGCAAAAATCTTGTTCACGACCTGAAGAGTGAAAGAAGAAAGCATCCCAGTCTAGCGAAACAGACATAACTACAAACAAACATATAAGTAACATTTAAACTATAGATACAGTATCCACTCTCCTTGTCCCAACAGTCTCGTAACATTTCATTTCACACAACTTTATAGAATAAAAATATCCATTAAGCTTGTGTTCAAGTGCATTTTGTGATGAGAAATCTAAAAGACTACTGCAAAGTCACGTTTGTGAAGGCTGACAGGAATGTGAACTCCACAGGCTGCAAAATATATGAGGAAAGAATATTTGACATTGATGATACAGCATTAAGAGAATGTGGGTTATTTTCAGCACAGTGCTGTCAGGTGAGCTTCATGATACAGAGCTACGAGTCCTTTGGGAGAAAGGAAAAACTAAAGTAATGTATGTAATAGTACTTCTGCCCTCCTTTTTTCAACAGGATTCTTAACTGAAACAATTTCTATATACAGGAAGAAAACAGTTAAATTTCTAGGTATCGATACAAAGATACCAGCCTAAAAAGCATACACGTTTAGTACAACATTTAGTTTATAGTACAACATTTTATTTAGAACAAAATCAGTCTAGATTTTAATACAGTCCCACAAAAAAACTAGTCATGTTCATAACAGCTCATATTGCTTTCTAGGTTTGTTTGTTTGTTTGTTTTTTTAATTGGTTCAACAACGAACAGACCATTTATTGTAGTGCATTATGGAACCTAGGCTGTGAAGACTAAAGACCTATGATGCCAACATCCTAAATTTTATTGCCTTTCTAGCAGCAGGAAGCCCAAATGCCAAATGTTCATTAAATGCATTCCTGTCCAATGCACTTCATTATTCCCATGAAGCAAGAAAAGATCCTTTTAAAAAAACAAAAAAAAACAAACAAACAAAAAAAACCACATGGTGCATTAAACGCACTCCATATGCTATTCTGAGCCCACTGCTAACACAATGCTCAAAGCCAGCTTGTACAGGTAAAATCAGGCAAGTAACTTTGTCTCACAGAATCACTGCTGTTCTTTCACCTTCAGAGCTATCCAACAGATTTAAAATACTGTTAGAAAGTACTCACATGACTGACTGTGCTCAAGAGAAAGCATGTAATTGGCAAGTGGGGGGGTGTAGGTCAAACACTGTAGAGTAGCATTAAGAAAGCGTGTGTTGCCAAGATTGTACAGGCCAACTCCAACACTTTGTGTTTCTTGCCAATCCATACGTATCTTCTCAGGTGGAAAAAGAATCCTTTGTGGCGGAGCAAGTCCATCAGTAACAACTGCAAGAAAGTTATATTTAAAAAGAGATTTTTGTTTGTTTGTTTCTAAGAAAGGCATTAGGTATATATAGGTATAGTAAATATATAAAGTATATATAGGTATAGTAAAAATACTATTCTGCGGGAGCACCTAGAGGAACTAGCTACAATCCAAAACAGAAAAACTTATTGCAGACAGCTTTAATACCGCCAAATTCAAATTGGCTGGTCAGCACAACGTTTTGGGAAAACAAAAGTTTAGTCAACCATTTTAATTTTTCTAAGGCAAGTCTAACTGCCATCCTGTTTTTAGTATCTAAAGCCAAGTTCCTCTCCATCTATAATCTTTAACCTGATTACCTCAACTACTGCTTTTTTCCTTATTATAACATAAACCACAAACTTAGACTTGAAATTATATGGTAATAAATGCAAGGACAATGTAAAAACAAATAACTAGGAATGACGGTACCCCTACAAATATCAGATCTTTTCCTGAGCAATGTTAGCATTCAAAAACCTGTGAATAATGGAAGCTGTGAATAGCAACAATAAAACGCTTTTCTTTGCAAAAGAGTCCCCAGTGGTGCCAGTGCACTCTCTGGACTCACTGCAGTGCATTCCCAGTGGTGCCAGTGCACTCTCTGGAGTCACTGCACTGCATCTCCAGTGGTGCCAGTGCACTCTCTGGACTCACTGCAGTGCATCCTCAGTGGTGCCAGTGCACTCTCTGGACTCACTGCACTGCATCCCCAGTGGTGCCAGCGCACTCTCTGGACTCACTGCACTGCATCCCCAGTCGTGCCAGCGCACTCTCTGGACTCACTGCAGTGCATCACCAGTGGTGCCAGTGCACTCTCTGGACTCACTGCAGTGCATCCCCAGTGGTGCCAGTGCACTCTCTGGACTCACTGCACTGAATCCCAGAGGTGCCAGTGCACTCTCTGGACTCACTGCCCAACATCCCCAGTGGTGCCAGTGCACTCTGTGGAGTCACTGCACTGCATCTCCAGTGGTGCCAGTGCACTCTCTGGACTCACTGCACTGCATCCCCAGTGGTGCCAGTGCACTCTCTGGACTCACTGCACTACATACCCAAGGTGCCAGTGCACTCTCTGGACTCACTGCACTGAATCCCCAGAGGTGCCAGTGCACTATGTGGACTCACTGCCCTGCATCCCCAGTGGTGCCAGTGCACTCTCTGGACTCACTGCCCTGCATCCCCTGAGGTGCCAGTGCACTCTCTGGACTCACTGCACTGCATCCCCAGTGGTGCCAGTGCACTCTCTGGACTCACTGCAGTGTATCCCCAGTGGTGCCAGTGCACTCTCTGGACTCACTGCACTGCATCCCCAGTGGTGCCAGTGCACTCTATGGACTCACTGCACTGCATCCCAAGTGGTGACAGTGCACTCTCTGGACTCACTGCCCTGCATCCCCAGTGGTGCCAGCGAACTCTCTGGACTCACTGCACTGCATCCCCAGTGGTGCCAGCGCACTCTCTGGAGTCACTGCACTGCATCCCCAGTGGTGCCAGTGCACTCTCTGGACTCACTGCAGTGCATCGCCAGTGGTGCCAGTGCACTCTCTGGACTCACTGCACTGCATCCCCAAGGTGCCAGTGCACTCTCTGGTCTCACTGCTCTGCTCCAGCCACACCAGCCGCTCCAGCGTCGGCAGCCGCTCCAGCCTCGGCAGCCCCTCCAGCCGCTCCAGCCGCGGCAGCCGCTCCAGCCGCTCCAGCCGCGGCAGCCGCTCCAGCCGCTCCAGCCGCCGCAGCCGCTCCTGCCGCGCCAGCCGCGGCAGCCGCTCCAGCCGCTCCAGCCGCGGCAGCCGCTCCAGCCGCGGCAACTGCTCCAGCCGCTCCAGCCGCGGTAGCATCCCCAGCCCCGTTAGCCGCTCCAGCCGTGACAGCCGCTCCAGCCGCGGCAGCCGCTCCCACTCCTGTGTCTGCATCCCCAGTGGACGGCTCACCACTGGGGATGCACTGCAGTGAGTCCAGAAAGTGCACTGGCACGACTGGGGATGCACTGCAGTGAGTCCAGAGAGTGCACTGGCAACACTAGGGATGCATTGCAGTGAGTCCAGAGAGTGCACTGGCACCATTGGGGATGCAGTGCAGTGAGTCCAGAGAGTGCACTGGCACAGCTGAAGATGCAGCGTAGTGAGTCCAGAGAGTGCACTGGCACCATTGGGGATGCAGTGCAGTGAGCCCAGAGAGTGCACTGGCACCACTGGGGATGTAGTGCAGTGAGTCCAGAGATTGCACTGGCACCTTGGGGATGCAGTGCAGTGAGTCCAGAGAGTGCACTGGCACCACTGGGGATGCAGTGCACTGACTCCAGAGAGGGAAGTGGCACCACTATGGAGTCTATGGACTCACTGCGCTGCATCCCCAGTACTGCCAGTGCACTCTCTGGACTCACTGCACTGCATCCCCAGTGGAGCCAGTGCACTCTCTGGACTCACTGCACTGCATCGCCAGTGGTGCCAGTGCACTCTCTGGACTCACTGCACTGC
The DNA here is from genome assembly GCF_040182565.1 of Anser cygnoides. Taxonomy (NCBI): domain Eukaryota; kingdom Metazoa; phylum Chordata; class Aves; order Anseriformes; family Anatidae; genus Anser; species Anser cygnoides. Next base: position 7,197 of record NW_027103084.1, read on the forward strand.
ATCCCCAAGGTGCCAGTGCACTCTCTGGACTCACTGCTCTGCTCCAGCCGCATCAGCCGCTCCAGCCGCTCCAGCCGCGGCAGTCGCGGCAGCCGCTCCTGCCGCGGTAGCCGCTCCAGCCGCTCCAGCCGCGGCAGCCGCTCCTGCCGCTCCAGCCGCGGCAGCCGCTCCAGACGCGGCAACCGAGGCAGCCGCTCCTGCCGCGGTAGCCGCTCCAGCCGCTCCAGCCGCGGCAGCCGCTCCAGCAGCTCCAGCCGCGACAGCCGCTCCAGCCGCGGCAGCCGCTCCCTGTGTCTGCATCCCCAGTGGACGGCTCACCACTGGGGATGCACTGCAGTGAGTCCAGAGAGTGCACTGGCACCACTGGGGATGCAGTGCAATGAGTCCAGAGAGTGCACTGGCACCACTGGGGATGCAGTGCAGTGAGTCCAGAGAGTGCACTGGCAGGACTGGGGATGCACTGCAGTGAGTCCAGAGAGTTCACTGGCACCACTGGGGATGCAGTGCAGTGACTCCAGAGAGGGAAGTGGCACCACTATGGAGTCTATGGACTCACTGCACTGCATCCCCAGTGGAGCCAGTGCACTCTCTGGACTCACTGCACTGCATCCCCAGTGGTGCCAGTGCACTCTCTGGACTCACTGCAGTGCATCGCCAGTGGTGCCAGTGCACTCTCTGGATTCACTGCCCTGCATACCCAAGGTGCCAGTGCACTCTCTGGACTCACTGTGCTGCATCCCCAGTGGTGCCAGTGCACTCTCTGGACTCACTGCACTGCATCCCCAGTGGTGCCAGTGCACTCTCTGCACTCACTGCACTGCATCCCCAGTGGTGCCAGTGCTGTCTCTGGAGTCACTGCGCTGCATCACCAGTGGTGACAGAGCACTCTCTGGAGTTACTGCTCTGCATCCCCAATGGTGCCTGTGCACTCTCTGGACTCAATACAGTGCATTCCGAGGAGTGCCAGTGCACTCTCTGGACTCACTGCAATGCATCCCTAGTGATGCCAGTGCACTCTCTGGACTCACTGCACTGCATTCCCTGTGGTGCCAGTGCACTCTCTGGACTCACTGCAGTGCATCCCCAGTGGTGAGCCGTCCACTGGGAATGCAGACACAGGAGTGGGAGCGGCTGCCGCGGCTGGAGCGGCTGTCCCGGCTGGAGCGGCTGGAGCAGTTGCCGCGGCTGGAGCGGCTGGAGCGGCTGCCGCGGCTGGAGCGGCTGGAGCGGCTGCCGCGGATGGAGCGGCTGGAGCGGCTGCCGCGGATGGAGCGGCTGGAGCGGCTGCCGCGGATGGAGCGGCTGCCGCGGCTACCGCGGCAGGAGCGGCTGCCGCGGCTGGAGCGGCTGGAGCGGCTGGAGCGGCTGCCGCGGCTGGAGCGGCTGGAGGGGCTGCCGAGGCTGGAGCGGCTGCCGACGCTGGAGCGGCTGGTGCGGCTGGAGCAGAGCAGTGAGTCCAGAGAGTGCACTGGCACCACTGGGGATGCACTGCAGTGAGTCCAGAGAGTGCACTGGCACCACTGGGGATGCAGTGCAGTGACTCCAGAGAGTTCGCTGGCACCACTGGGGATGCAGGGCAGTGAGTCCAGAGAGTGCACTGTCACCACTTGGGATGCACTGCAGTGAGTCCAGAGAGTGCACTGGCACCACTGGGGATGCAGTGCAGTGAGTCCAGAGAGTGCACTGGCACCACTGGGGATACACTGCAGTGAGTCCAGAGAGTGCACTGGTACCACTGGGGATGCAGTGCAGTGAGTCCAGAGAGTGCACTGGCACCTCAGGGGATGCAGTGCAGTGAGTCCAGAGAGTGCACTGGCACCACTCGGGATGCAGGGCAGTGAGTCTAGAGAGTGCACTGGCACCACTGGGGATGCAGTGCAGTGAGTCCAGAGAGTGCACTGGCACCTCAGGGGATGCAGTGCCGTGAGCCCATAGAGTGCACTGGCACCACTGGGGATGCAGTGCAATGAGTCCAGAGAGTGCACTGGCAACACTTGGGATGCAATGCAGTGAGTCCAGAGAGTGAACTGGCACCTTGGGTATGTAGTGCAGTGAGTCCAGAGAGTGCACTGGCACCATGGGGATGCAGTGTAGTGATTCCAGAGAGTGCACTGGCACCACTGGGGATGCAGTGCAGTGACTCGACAGAGTGCACTGGCAACACTGGGGATGCAGGGCAGTGAGTCCAGAGAGTGCACTGGCACCTTGGGTATGCACTGCAGTGAATCCAGAGAGTGCACTGGCACCATGGGGATGCAGTGCAGTGAGTCCAGAGAGTGCACTGGCACCACTGGGGATGCAGTGCAGTGAGTCCAGAGAGTGCGCTGGCACCACTGGGGATGCAGTGCAGTGAGTCCAGAGAGTGCGCTGGCACCACTGGGGATGTAGTGCGGTGACTCCAGAGAGTGCACTGGCACCACTGGGGATGCAGTGCAGTGACTCCAGAGAGTGCACTGGCACCACTGGGGATGCAGTGCAGTGACTCCAGAGAGTGCACTGGCACCACTGGGGATGCAGTGCAGTGAGTCCAGAGAGTGCGCTGGCACCACTGGGGATGCAGTGCAGTGGGTCCATAGAGTGCACTGGCACCACTGGGGATGCAGGGCAGTGAGTCCAGAGAGTGCACTGGCACCTCAGGGGATGCAGTGCAGTGAGCCCATAGAGTGCACTGGCACCACTGGGGATGCAGTGCAGTGAGTCCAGAGAGTGCACTGGCACCACTGGGGATGCAGTGCGGTGAGTCCAGAGAGTGCACTTGCAACACTTGGCATGCACTGCAGTGAGTCCAGAGAGTGCACTGGCACCACTGGGTATGCAGTGCAGTGAGTCCAGAGAGTGAACTGGCACCTTGGGTATGTAGTGCATTGAGTCCAGAGAGGGCACTGGCACCATGGGGATGCAGGGCAGTGAGTCCAGAGAGTGCGCTGGCACCACTGGGGATGCAGTGCAGTGAGTCCAGAGAGTGCACTGGCACCACTGGAGATGCAGTGCAGTGAGTCCAGAGAGTGCACTGGCACCACTGGGGATGCAGTGCAGTGAGTCCAGAGAGTGCACTGGCACCACTGGGGATGCAGCGCAGTGAGTTCAGAGAGTGCACTGGCACCACTGGGGATGCAGTGCAGTGAGTCCAGAGAGTGCGCTGGCACCACTGGTGATGCACTGCAGTGAGTCCAGAGAGTGCACTAGCACCACTGGGGATGCACTGCAGTGAGTCCAGAGAGTGCGCTGGCACCACTGGGGATGCAGTGCAGTGAGTCCAGAGAGTGCGCTGGCACCACTGGGGATACACTGCAGTGAGTCCAGAGAGTGCACTGCCACCACTGGGAATGCAGTGCAGTGAGTCCAGAGAGTGCACTGGCACCACTGGAGATGCAGTGCAGTGAGTCCAGAGAGTGCACTGGCACCACTGGGGATGCAGTGCAGGGAATCCAGAGAGTGCACTGGCACCACTGGGGATGCAGTGCAGTGAGTCCAGAGAGTGCACTGGCACCACTGGGGATGCACTGCAATGAGTCCAGAGAGTGCACTGGCACCACTGGGGATGCACTGCAGTGAGTCCAGAGAGTGCACTGGCACAAGAGGGGATGCAGTGCAGTGAGCCCATAGAGTGGACTGGCACCACTGGGGATGCAGTGCAGTGAGTCCAGAGAGTGCACTGGCACCACTGGGGATGCAGTGCAGTGACTACAGAGAGTGCACTGGCAACACTGGCGATGCACTGCAGTGAGTCCAGAGAGTGCACTGGCACCACTGGGGATGCAGTGCAGTGAGTCCAGAGAGGGCACTGGCACCACTGGGGATGCACTGCAGTGAGTCCAGAGAGTGCACTGGCACCATTGGGGATGCAGTGCAGTGAGTCCAGAGAGTGCACTGGCACCACTAGGGATGCAGTGCATTGAGTCCAGAGAGTACACTGGCACCACTGGGGATGCAGCGCAGTGAGTCCATAGAGTGCACTGGCACCATTGGGGATGCAGTGCAGTGAGTCCAGAGAGTGCACTGGCACCACTGGGGATGCAGCGCAGTGAGTCCAGAGAGTGCACTGGCACCACTGGGGATGCAGTGCAGTGAATCCAGAGAGTGCACTGGCACCACTGGGGATGCACTGCAGTGAGTCCAGAGAGTGTACTGGCACCTTGGGGATGCACTGCAGTGACTCCAGAGAGTGCACTGGCACCACTGGGGATGCAGTGCAGTGAATCCAGAGAGTGCACAGGCACCAGTGGGGATGCAGTGCAGTGAGTCCAGAGAGTGCACTGGCACCACTGGGGATGCAGTGCAGTGACTCCAGAGAGTGCACTGGCACCACTGGGGATGCATTACAGTGAGTCCAGAGAGTACACTGGCAACATTAGGGATGCACTGCAGTGAGTCCAGAGAGTGCACTGGCACCACTGGGGATGCACTGCAGTGAGTCCAGAGAGTGCACTGGCACCACTGGGGATGAACTGCAGTGAATCCAGAGAGTGCACTGGCACCACTGGGGATGCAGTGCAGTGAGTCCAGAGAGTGCACTGGCACCACTGGGGATGCAGTGCAGTGAATGCAGAGAGTGCACTGGCACCACTGGGGATGCAGTGCAGTGAGTCCAGAGAGTGCACTGGCACCACTGGGGATGCACTGCAGTGAGTCCAGAGAATGCACTGGCAACTGTGCGGATGCACTGCATTGATTCCAGAGAGTGCACTGGCACCACTGGGGATGCAGTGCAGTGAGTCCAGAGAGTGCACTGGCACCACTGGGGATGCAGTGCAGTGAGTCCAGAGAGTGCACTGGCACCACTGGGGATGCAGTGCAGTGAGTCCAGAGAGTGCACTGGCACCACTGGGAATGCACTGCAGTGACTCCAGAGAGTGCACTGGCACCACTGGGGATGCAGTGCAGTGAGTCCAGAGAGTGCACAGGCACCTTGGGGATGCAGTGCAGTGAGTCCACAGAGTGCACTGGCACCACTGGGGATGCACTGCAGTGACTCCAGAGAGTGCACTGGCACCCCTGGGGATACAATGCAGTGAGTCCAGAGAGTGCACTGGCACCACTGGGGATGCACTGCAGTGAGTCCAGAGAGTGCACTGGCACCACTGGGGATGCAGTGCAGTGAGTCCAGAGAGTGCACTGGCACCACTGGGGATGCACTGCAGTGAGTCCAGAGAGTGCACTGGTACCACTGGGGATGCACTGCAGTGAGTCCAGAGAGTGCACTGGCACCACAGGGGATGCAGTGCAGTGAGCCCATAGAGTGCACTGGCACCACTGGGGATGTAGTGCAGTGAGTCCAGAGAGTGCACTGGCACCACTGGGGATGCAGTGCAGTGAGTCCAGAGAGTGCACTGGCACCACTGGGGATGCAGTGTAGTGAGTCCAGAGAGTGCACTGGCACCAGTGGAGATTCAGTGCAATGAATCCAGAGAGTGCACTGGCACCACTGGGGATGCAGTGCAATGAATCCAGAGAGTGCACTGGCACCTCTGGGGATGCAGTGCAGTGAGTACAGAGAGTGCACTGGCACCACTGGGGATGCACTGCAGTGAGTCCAGAGAGTGCACTGGCACCACTCGGGATGCAGTGCATTGAATCCAGAGAGTGCACTGGCACCACTGGGGATGCAGTGCAGTGAGTCCAGAGAGTGCACTGGCACCACTCGCGATGCAGCGCAGTGAGTCCAGAGAGTGCACAGGCACCACTGGGGATGCACTGCAGTGAGTCCAGAGAGTGCACTGCCACCACAGGGGATGCACTGCAGTGACTACAGAGAGTGCACTGGCACCACTGGGATGCAGTGCAGTGAGTCCAGAGAGTGCACTGGCACCACTGGGGATGCAGTGCATTGAGTCCAGAGAGTGCACTGGCACCACTGGGGATGCACTGCAGTGAGTCCAGAGAGTGCACTGGCACAACAGGGGATGCAGTGCAGTGAGCCCATAGAGTGGACTGGCACCACTGGGGATGCAGTGCAGTGAGTCCAGAGAGTGCACTGGCACCACTGGGGATGCAGTGCAGTGAGTCCATAGAGTGCACTGGCAACACTGGCGATGCACTGCAGTGAGTCCAGAGAGTGCACTGGCACCACTGGGGATGCACTGCAGTGAGTCCAGAGAGGGCACTGGCACCACTGGGGATGCACTGCAGTGAGTCCAGAGAGTGCACTGGCACCATTGGGGATGCAGTGCAGTGAGTCCAGAGACTGCACTGGCACCACTGGGGATGCAGTGCATTGAGTCCAGAGAGTACACTGGCACCACTGGGGATGCAGCGCAGTGAGTCCATAGAGTGCACTGGCACCATTGGGGATGCAGTGCAGTGAGTCCAGAGAGTGCACTGGCACCACTGGGGATGCAGCGCAGTGAGTCCAGAGAGTGCACTGGCACCACTGGGGATGCAGTGCAGTGAGTCCAGAGAGTGCACTGGCACCACTGGGGATGCAGTGCAGTGAATCCAGAGAGTGCACTGGCACCACTGGGGATGCACTGCAGTGAGTCCAGAGAGTGTACTGGCACCTTGGGGATGCACTGCAGTGACTCCAGAGAGTGCACTGGCACCACTGGGGATGCAGTGCAGTGAATCCAGAGAGTGCACAGGCACCAGTGGGGATGCAGTGCAGTGAGTCCAGAGAGGGCACTGGCACCACTGGGGATGCAGTGCAGTGAGTCCAGAGAGTGCACTGGCACCACTGGGGATGCATTACAGTGAGTCCAGAGAGTACACTGGCAACATTAGGGATGCACTGCAGTGAGTCCAGAGAGTGCACTGGAACCACTGGGGATGCACTGCAGTGAATCCAGAGAGTGCACTGGCACACTGGGGATGCAGTGCAGTGAGTCCAGAGAGTGCACTGGCACCACTGGGGATGCACTGCAGTGAGTCCAGAGAGTGCACTGGCACCACTGGGGATGCAGTGCAGTGAGTCCAGAGAGGGCACTGGCACCACTGGGGATGCACTGCAGTGAGTCCAGAGAGTGCACTGGCACCACTGGGGATGCACTGCAGTGAGTCCAGAGAGTGCACTGGCACCACTGGGGATGAACTGCAGTGAATCCAGAGAGTGCACTGGCACCACTGGGGATGCAGTGCAGTGAGTCCAGAGAGTGCACTGGCACCACTGGGGATGCACTGCAGTGAGTCCAGAGAATGCACTGGCAACTCTGCGGATGCACTGCAGTGAGTCCAGAGAGTGCACTGGCACCACTGGGGATGCAGTGTAGTGAGTCCAGAGAGTGCACTGGCACCACTGGGGATGCAGTGCAGTGAATCCAGAGAGTGCACTGGCACCACTGGGGATGCAGTGCAGTGAGTCCAGAGAGTGCACTGGCACCACTGGGGATGCAGTGCAGTGAGTCCAGAGAGTGCACTGGCACCACTGGGAATGCACTGCAGTGACTCCAGAGAGTGCACTGGCACCACTGGGGATGCAGTGCAGTGAGTCCAGAGAGTGCACAGGCACCTTGGGGATGCAGTGCAGTGAGTCCACAGAGTGCACTGGCACCACTGGGGATGCACTGCAGTGACTCCAGAGAGTGCACTGGCACCCCTGGGGATACAATGCAGTGAGTCCAGAGAGTGCACTGGCACCACTGGGGATGCACTGCAGTGAGTCCAGAGAGTGCACTGCCACCACAGGGGATGCACTGCAGTGACTACAGAGGGTGCACTGGCACCACTGGGATGCAGTGCAGTGAGTCCAGAGAGTGCACTGGCACCACTGGGGATGCAGTGCATTGAGTCCAGAGAGTGCACTGGCACCACTGGGGATGCAGTGCAGTGAGTCCAGAGAGTGCACTGGCACCACTGGGGTTGCACTGCAGTGAGTCCAGAGAGTGCACTGGTACCACTGGGGATGCACTGCAGTGAGTCCAGAGAGTGCACTGGCACCACAGGGGATGCAGTGCAGTGAGCCCATAGAGTGCACTGGCACCACTGGGGATGTAGTGCAGTGAGTCCAGAGAGTGCACTGGCACCACTGGGGATGCAGTGCAGTGAGTCCAGAGAGTGCACTGGCACCACTGGGGATGCAGTGTAGTGAGTCCAGAGAGTGCACTGGCACCAGTGGGGATTCAGTGCAATGAATCCAGAGAGTGCACTGGCACCACTGGGGATGCAGTGCAATGAATCCAGAGAGTGCACTGGCACCTCTGGGGATGCAGTGCAGTGAGTACAGAGAGTGCACTGGCACCACTGGGGATGCACTGCAGTGAGTCCAGAGAGTGCACTGGCACCACTCGGGATGCAGTGCATTGAATCCAGAGAGTGCACTGGCACCACTGGGGATGCAGTGCAGTGAGTCCAGAGAGTGCACTGGCACCACTCGCGATGCAGCGCAGTGAGTCCAGAGAGTGCACAGGCACCACTGGGGATGCACTGCAGTGAGTCCAGAGAGTGCACTGCCACCACAGGGGATGCACTGCAGTGACTACAGAGAGTGCACTGGCACCACTGGGATGCAGTGCAGTGAGTCCAGAGAGTGCACTGGCACCACTGGGGATGCAGTGCATTGAGTCCAGAGAGTGCACTGGCACCACTGGGGATGCAGTGCAGTGAGTCCAGAGAGTGCACTGGTACCACTGGGGATGCACTGCAGTGAGTCCAGAGAGTGCACTGGCACCACAGGGGATGCAGTGCAGTGAGCCCATAGAGTGCACTGGCACCACTGGGGATGTAGTGCAGTGAGTCCAGAGAGTGCACTGGCACCACTGGGGATGCAGTGCAGTGAGTCCAGAGAGTGCACTGGCACCACTGGGGATGCAGTGCAGTGAGTCCAGAGAGTGCACTGGCACCAGTGGGGATTCAGTGCAATGAATCCAGAGAGTGCACTGGCACCACTGGGGATGCAGTGCAATGAATCCAGAGAGTGCACTGGCACCTCTGGGGATGCAGTGCAGTGAGTACAGAGAGTGCACTGGCACCACTGGGGATGCACTGCAGTGAGTCCAGAGAGTGCACTGCCACCACAGGGGATGCACTGCAGTGACTACAGCGAGTGCACTGGCACCACTGGGATGCAGTGCAGTGAGTCCAGAGAGTGCACTGGCACCACTGGGGATGCAGTGCATTGAGTCCAGAGAGTGCACTGGCACCACTGGGGATGCAGTGCAGTGAGTCCAGAGAGTGCACTGGCACCACTGGGGATGCACTGCAGTGAGTCCAGAGAGTGTACTGGCACCTTGGGGATGCACTGCAGTGACTCCAGAGAGTGCACTGGCACCACTGGGGATGCAGTGCAGTGAATCCAGAGAGTGCACAGGCACCAGTGGGGATGCAGTGCAGTGAGTCCAGAGAGGGCACTGGCACCACTGGGGATGCAGTGCAGTGAGTCCAGAGAGTGCACTGGCACCACTGGGGATGCATTACAGTGAGTCCAGAGAGTACACTGGCAACATTAGGGATGCACTGCAGTGAGTGCAGAGAGTGCACTGGAACCACTGGGGATGCACTGCAGTGAATCCAGAGAGTGCACTGGCACACTGGGGATGCAGTGCAGTGAGTCCAGAGAGTGCACTGGCACCACTGGGGATGCACTGCAGTGAGTCCAGAGAGTGCACTGGCACCACTGGGGATGCAGTGCAGTGAGTCCAGAGAGGGCACTGGCACCACTGGGGATGCACTGCAGTGAGTCCAGAGAGTGCACTGGCACCACTGGGGATGCACTGCAGTGAGTCCAGAGAGTGCACTGGCACCACTGGGGATGAACTGCAGTGAATCCAGAGAGTGCACTGGCACCACTGGGGATGCAGTGCAGTGAGTCCAGAGAGTGCACTGGCACCACTGGGGATGCAGTGCAGTGAGTCCAGAGAGTGCACTGGCACCACTGGGGATGCACTGCAGTGAGTCCAGAGAATGCACTGGCAACTCTGCGGATGCACTGCATTGATTCCAGAGAGTGCACTGGCACCACTGGGGATGCAGTGCAGTGAGTCCAGAGAGTGCACTGGCACCACTGGGGATGCAGTGCAGTGAATCCAGAGAGTGCACTGGCACCACTGGGGATGCAGTGCAGTGAGTCCAGAGAGTGCACTGGCACCACTGGGGATGCAGTGCAGTGAGTCCAGAGAGTGCACTGGCACCACTGGGAATGCACTGCAGTGACTCCAGAGAGTGCACTGGCACCACTGGGGATGCAGTGCAGTGAGTCCAGAGAGTGCACAGGCACCTTGGGGATGCAGTGCAGTGAGTCCACAGAGTGCACTGGCACCACTGGGGATGCACTGCAGTGACTCCAGAGAGTGCACTGGCACCCCTGGGGATACAATGCAGTGAGTCCAGAGAGTGCACTGGCACCACTGGGGATGCACTGCAGTGAGTCCAGAGAGTGCACTGCCACCACAGGGGATGCACTGCAGTGACTACAGAGGGTGCACTGGCACCACTGGGATGCAGTGCAGTGAGTCCAGAGAGTGCACTGGCACCACTGGGGATGCAGTGCATTGAGTCCAGAGAGTGCACTGGCACCACTGGGGATGCAGTGCAGTGAGTCCAGAGAGTGCACTGGCACCACTGGGGTTGCACTGCAGTGAGTCCAGAGAGTGCACTGGTACCACTGGGGATGCACTGCAGTGAGTCCAGAGAGTGCACTGGCACCACAGGGGATGCAGTGCAGTGAGCCCATAGAGTGCACTGGCACCACTGGGGATGTAGTGCAGTGAGTCCAGAGAGTGCACTGGCACCACTGGGGATGCAGTGCAGTGAGTCCAGAGAGTGCACTGGCACCACTGGGGATGCAGTGTAGTGAGTCCAGAGAGTGCACTGGCACCAGTGGGGATTCAGTGCAATGAATCCAGAGAGTGCACTGGCACCACTGGGGATGCAGTGCAATGAATCCAGAGAGTGCACTGGCACCTCTGGGGATGCAGTGCAGTGAGTACAGAGAGTGCACTGGCACCACTGGGGATGCACTGCAGTGAGTCCAGAGAGTGCACTGGCACCACTCGGGATGCAGTGCATTGAATCCAGAGAGTGCACTGGCACCACTGGGGATGCAGTGCAGTGAGTCCAGAGAGTGCACTGGCACCACTCGCGATGCAGCGCAGTGAGTCCAGAGAGTGCACAGGCACCACTGGGGATGCACTGCAGTGAGTCCAGAGAGTGCACTGCCACCACAGGGGATGCACTGCAGTGACTACAGAGAGTGCACTGGCACCACTGGGATGCAGTGCAGTGAGTCCAGAGAGTGCACTGGCACCACTGGGGATGCAGTGCATTGAGTCCAGAGAGTGCACTGGCACCACTGGGGATGCAGTGCAGTGAGTCCAGAGAGTGCACTGGTACCACTGGGGATGCACTGCAGTGAGTCCAGAGAGTGCACTGGCACCACAGGGGATGCAGTGCAGTGAGCCCATAGAGTGCACTGGCACCACTGGGGATGTAGTGCAGTGAGTCCAGAGAGTGCACTGGCACCACTGGGGATGCAGTGCAGTGAGTCCAGAGAGTGCACTGGCACCACTGGGGATGCAGTGCAGTGAGTCCAGAGAGTGCACTGGCACCAGTGGGGATTCAGTGCAATGAATCCAGAGAGTGCACTGGCACCACTGGGGATGCAGTGCAATGAATCCAGAGAGTGCACTGGCACCTCTGGGGATGCAGTGCAGTGAGTACAGAGAGTGCACTGGCACCACTGGGGATGCACTGCAGTGAGTCCAGAGAGTGCACTGCCACCACAGGGGATGCACTGCAGTGACTACAGCGAGTGCACTGGCACCACTGGGATGCAGTGCAGTGAGTCCAGAGAGTGCACTGGCACCACTGGGGATGCAGTGCATTGAGTCCAGAGAGTGCACTGGCACCACTGGGGATGCAGTGCAGCGAGTCCAGAGAGTGCACTGGCACCACTGGGGATGCACTGCAGTGAGTCCAGAGAGTGCACTGGTACCACTGGGGATGCACTGCAGTGAGTCCAGAGAGTGCACTGGCACCACAGGGGATGCAGTGCAGTGAGCCCATAGAGTGCACTGGCACCACTGGGGATGTAGTGCAGTGAGTCCAGAGAGTGCACTGGCACCACTGGGGATGCAGTGCAGTGAGTCCAGAGAGTGCACTGGCACCACTGGGGATGCAGTGCAGTGAGTCCAGAGAGTGCACTGGCACCAGTGGGGATTCAGTGCAATGAATCCAGAGAGTGCACTGGCACCACTGGGGATGCAGTGCAATGAATCCAGAGAGTGCACTGGCACCTCTGGGGATGCAGTGCAGTGAGTCCAGAGAGTGCACTGGCACCACTCGGGATGCAGTGCATTGAATCCAGAGAGTGCACTGGCACCACTGGGGATGCAGTGCAGTGAGTCCAGAGAGTGCACTGGCACCACTCGCGATGCAGCGCAGTGAGTCCAGAGAGTGCACAGGCACCACTGGGGATGCAGTGCAGTGACTCCAGAGAGTGCACTGGCACCACTGGGGATGCACTGCAGTGAGTCCATAGAGTGCAATGGCACCTCAGGGGATGCAGTGCAGTGAGCCCATAGAGTGTACTGGCACCACTGGGGATGCAGTGCAGTGAGTCCAGAGAGTGCACAGGCACCACTGGGGATGCAGTGCAGTGAGTCCAGAGAGTGCACTGGCACCACTGGGGATGCAGTGCAGTGAGTCCAGAGAGGGCAGTGGCACCACTGGGGATGCACTGCAGTGAGTCCAGAGATTGCACTGGCACGACTGGGGATGCAGTGCAGTGAGTCCAGAGACTGCACTGGCACCATTGGAGATGCACTGCAGTGAGTCCAGAGACTGCACTGGCACCACTGGGGATGCACTGCAGTGACTCCAGAGAGTGCACTGGCACGACTGCGGATGCAGTGCAGTGAATCCAGAGAGTGCACTGGC